>NW_027361811.1:4177500-4185000 GCF_039654945.1 Dendrobates tinctorius | reverse complement strand
CACTCACTCGGCAGCGGATTAAGCACGCCAGGCATGGGTTGTTCACATAAATCAGTCCATCTGGTTTATTGTGCAGCATAAACCATATAGCAGCAACAGTCTTACATCAGACCAAATGAAGATTCAATGTAGAGTTCTGCTCTCTTAGCCCTGTGGTCACACAGGTTGCGCTTTGTCCAGCAAACAGGCTCTACAGTCTCTCAGTTAATTCCCCCTGTCCGGGGTTACCTCTTAGCTGCTTCTCAGTCCTGACGTCCCTTCCCTCCTGGGGACTGTCCAGTACTCACAGGCTATTACACAAAGGCCACACACAGTCAGCGGCGTCCACATGTGCGCTTCAGGAAGGCAGCACACCTTCTAGCACGTCAGCCTTCCGGGACCTTCCACACGGACCAATCAGATCCAGGCATTCGCTCATGTGACCTACCCTGGTCACCTTATATGGTCCGTAGCCACACCCACAGCATCACATGGCTATGACCTCATTACAGGTCCTTCAGATTCACAACCACACACATAGGCTTTACTTCAGACCAACGCCCCTGGGTGGGTTTGTAGGTGACAGGTGTCACCCGGCTCACCAGCCACCTGGAAGCTCTCCCTGACACACTGTAACAAAAACCTCAGCAGTACCTCTGCTGATTAACACATGTTCAAGCTTCCATCCCAGGGCCACCCACCCTGGGATACATAACGGTCATTTACCATCCTGCCGTTCCTCCTATTTCCATTACCACAATGGACATGCCTGTATGCCTGTCCTGGGACACCCACACAGCGCCCCCTAGCGGACACAGTGGTCACTGCACCACATACCTCCCCCTCTGTTCAAACTTGTGGGGTTGAACACATGACATCACCCAGGGGTCTCGGGACCGGGCACCCATGTCACCTTGCCCTACCAGTCGAGAGGACTGTCTCAGTCTGTTTTGGGCATCATACGTCATCATTTTTATGTTAGGCCTCCCCCGCCCCCAGGGGCCAGTATATCGGTCTTGGGCTTTGGTCTTCCAGTCAAAGTCCGTCTGCGTCACCAGACACTTTTTAGTCTCCACACTTTCCCTGTCTGCTCCGTCCCCCCGACTTTTCTCTCCATGGCCAGCTCTCCCGGTTTGTGCAATTATAAGTATTACTTAGAATCGAGCCCTCTGTCTGGTCTGACCCATTTAGTACATCAAATGAGCTACTGTCTAGGTCTCTCAGTCTCATACTATGAGAAGAACTGCCACTTGCAGATTTGTGACGTTCACATTTTGCTGAAGGTCTTTGGCCACCTGCCATCTCATTAATTGGGGTGTACTTTCTGGTCCTTATACCCCGGGATGCAGGCTGCCGCCATCTGATGTTCCGCATCTCTTTATTAACCTGCAGTCAGTCTAGTCTCAACTGCTCTATCTCCTGCAGGTACATCACTCGGTATTCCAGGAGCATCCGGAAGTTCCTTAGGCTTTCCATGGAGCCAACCACAATGATGGGAATCATGCCCTATTCACCAGATACCTGGACTTCACCATCAGGAGGGATCCTCACCCTCGCCACACCGGAGATATCCACAAGGTTTTGCATCACTTTACCGAGCCTTCCAACGACTCTCTCCACCAGATATTTGAGTACCGGAATTACATCTTCCCCCAAGCACAGCCGATTCTTAGCTTCCCTTGCCAGCTCTAGGCGTCAAGCAGCTTTCACATTACTCCGCCTGAACATCTGTTTAGCACGGAGACATTGCAGATGCATATCTGTCAGGACAGCTACCCGCTTTGCTGTGTCTTCCCTGGCTGATAGTACCACCAACTGCCGAGTCTCAGGTGCCCAGTGCACCTTACACGCTTTGACCACCTTTTTAAAAGCCTCATGCACACCTTCATCGATACAGGCTTCTTGCACATCTTCAGGTACTTCAATCACGCACTTGAAGGTCGTGGACTTGCTCTCTTCCTGGACAGAAGGCTCTGGGTTTACCACGGACACTTCCCTCAATACAGTTGTCCCGACCGGGGGAATATCTTGTTCAGCTTTCCGCTCCAAATCTTCAGGAGATTTTACCTCTATGAGACCCCTTGCCAAGATGGGTACTGGCAGTCCCGTCTTGTTATCACTCAGGCCCGGCCGCTGTAAGTCTTCATCTACCAACTTCTCCCGCAGAAGACCTCTTACAGTTTCTTTGAGCACTTCCACATCTTCTCTGAGGGTCTTATTCATACTTTGCCACGTTGACAGGTGACCTCTGAGCTCCAAGACTTCTTTCTCCAGCTCATCCACTCTGTGCTTGACCATTTGTCTCAGGCCTTGACTGCCGAGAGCTCAGACTCTAGGTGGCGCAGTCGCTCCAACTGCGTGGAGTTGGCAACTTCCATACTCGCCACCTTTAAACATTCCTTCACCAGCTGTTGACAGATCTCTTGGCTCTCTCTCTCCGAGTTTCATATGTGCGCTTCCACCAGGTGAAAACTGTCAACTCGCTCTTTCCACATGTACACTTCCCTGGTCAGGTTGTCAACTTGACCGTCTAGCTGTCGGGTGTTAGCGGTCAATTTGGAGTCATCACTCACCCTGTCATCCAGGACCAGCAAGCCCCCATTCACACAGGTGTCGCACCACTTTTCTGGAGGTACCCCGTTTCCCACGGTCACATGTTTGGTGACCCCAGCCAAATCCCCGAGTTGGTCAGACCCACACTTTCTCTCGGTCACCCGGAGCTCTGGACTATCGACCTTATGTGGTGCTACCTCCTCCTTTGAGCCACCACACACTTCATCAACTTCCCCTGCATCTTCAAACAAGACAAAGTCCTGGCGCCTCTCGAAGGGATACACTAAGTTTGGTGGTATACTGCCACCTTGGCACTCAACCCTTTTGGACCCCTCAATCATTACTTTGTCCACAGTATAGTCCACAGTGACCCCATGGTGGCAGCGAACCTTGACCTTTTTCTCGGTCAGACAGAAAACGAGAGGAGTTCCTGTCAGAGTCACCTGACTCTTTGAGTCCAGCTGTCCAGAGACTCCTTCACGGTGTAGCATCACGATACACACCTGCGGCCCGTCATCATCCGGAAAGAATGTGCCGCACTCAGAAAAAGTCAGACACATACACCGCTGTTCCCCAGACATGTCCACTGAGGTAACCAGTGCTGCCCCTTTTGAAAACTCCGCCCCTTTTTGGACCACTAACCCCTTTTTGGACTTCCCCTGGGACTCCACCCCTTTTTGGGTTACCACCCTGATTTGGGTCACCGCCCCCTTTCGGGATTTCCCCATGTCCCTTCTACAGGCCTTCTTAGACCAAAGTTCACACTATACAGTTTATGTCTTTCGGGCTCATACTAGCCCTTTAAGCACGACACCATGCCAGCTCCTACTGGCACTGCTACACCTCCTGCTGTCCTGTCTTCGTGGACCTGCCGATCCACAGCAACCTTCGTAATCCCGCCGAGTTACAGCAAGCCGCTTGTCACCTTCGTGATCCCACTGAGCCACCGCAAGCAGACTTGAGAGGGAGAAAAAAAAACAACACAGAACACACGTGGCCTGTCTGTGCCTGTTCAGGATGTGTGTCCCCACTTTGTAACACACAGGCCTCACCGGGTGCTATTCAGGGATACGACCCTCCTCCCAGGGTTTCCCAACACACCGGCCTCACCAGGTCCACAGTCTTTCTCACTGACCCGGTCAGTACAACATGGACACCTGTCTGTTACCTGCTGGTGTCGGCCACACAGGTTTCCGGACGCCTCTTCTCTTCAGAGGTACTGTCACGTTCGCGCCTTGGCTGAATGGCGCGAGCCGGGGAGTTGAGGCCCCATTGTGCCACAAACCAGACTACCCTGGAAGGGGCATGACTACGGCAGCTACCTTGGTCTTCACTGGAGCCTCTGATGGTGAGGTCAGGCTTGTGCGGCAGGTAGCTGCCGGGTGCCACTCCAGGGTGGTGTCTGGCTGTGGCTGCTGATCCCACTCGGGAACAGGACACCTGGACAGGTGCGAGTGACAAGCAGGCTGAGACACAGGGCAAGCCGGCACGGCTTGGAGACACAGGACAGGCGGGCACGGCTTGGAGACACAGGACTGGCGGGCACGGCTTGGAGATACAGGACTGGCGGGCATGGCTTGGAGACACAGGACTGGCGGGCACGGCTTGGAGACACAGGACTGGCGGGCACGGCTTGGAGACACAGGACTGGCGGGCACGGCTTGGAGACACAGGACAGACTGGCGTGGTAAGAGAAGGGGCAGGTAGGGACCTGTTCACACAGCAGGTGTAGGCAGGAGGGAGTGGTGTATGATGGAACAGGATTTGGACCTGTTCACACAGGAGGTGCAGGTACGGATATAGGCAGGAGTGTGGAGTAGGCTGGGCGGCAAGAGAGCCGGGCAAGCAGAGCGGCTAAGGAGCCGAGCAGGCAGAGCGGCTAAGGAGCCGAGCAGGCAGAACGGCTAAGGAGCCGTGCAGGCAAAGCGGCTAAGGAGTCGAGCAGGCAGCGCGGCTAAGGAGCCGTGCAGGCAGAGCGGCTAAGGAGCCATGCAGGCAGAGCTGCGAGGGTGCAGATGCACAGATAAAGCTGCTAGGATGCAGATGCACAGATAAAGCTGCGAGGGTGCAGATGTACAGATAAAGCTGCGAGGGTGCAGATGCACAGATAAAGCTGCGATGGTGTAGATGCACAGATAAAGCTGCAAGGGTGCAGATGCACAGATAAAGCTGCGAGGGTGCAGATGCACAGATAAATGTTATGATTGAGTCACTGTAGGAGGCAAAAATAGAAATGCTAGCTAAGTCCAGAAAACCAGTGAAGTTGGCAGCTATCGGATTGCAGACCCCTGAACCTAACAACACAACTAGCAGTAGCCGTGGGGGGCTCCTACGATGCCCTAGGCCCCTCGATCACAGCCGGAGGACTACATAGCCTAAAGACAGAAAGAGAAATCTAAACTGCTCCAGAGCAGTCCGCAAAGCAAAAGGCAGCCCCCCACATATAATGACAGTGAAGCAAGAAGAAAGAACAAAACACAGACAGAAAGATAGACTGAGCAAAGATGGGGCCCAAGCTGGCTTAGATAGGAAAGGACAGGAAGGCTGCTGTCTGCAATCCGTGAAAAACCCTATGAAAATAAGAGCCAACAAACTGACAGTAAAAAAGGCCCTGAAGACGCTAGGCTTCAAAAAAGGCTATGTCAGTACTCAGGAATATTCTGAAGACAGAGCAACAGGCAAAAGGAGATTCAGCTCACCCCAGCAGGGAATGGCAGAATCCAGAAAAGCAAGGAAAACAAAACACTGATGCAAAAAGGCAAAGCAGAAATCTTAGCTTTAGATGAGCAGGAATCAGACTGGTTTCCTAGAAGTCCACAGAGAAATCACCCGCAGGCCAGAAGGGCGTCGGCAGCCTTATATCCAGTCATTAACTCCATTCAGCCAGTCATCATCATCAGCCCCAGGTGTTTGACAATCAGGCTCACTACCTTTCTTCACCAGAAGAGGGAGTTCCTCGGGCCTCAGTAGTGAAGGGGAAAATGAACTCACAACAGATAAAGCTGCGAGGGTGCAGATGCACAGATAAAGCTGCGAGGGTGCAGATGCACAGACAGGGAGGACACAAGGAAAGACACGGCAGAGAAGGAATCACAAACAAGGAGACTGAGTTCAGACAGAGACACAGGGACAAAGACACAAGGACCAGGATATTCTGCCTCCTGGCAGGCGGACAGAGAACAGACAAGGCACTGGGAACAAGACTCAAGGGCCAGGATATTCTGCCTCCTGGCAGGCGGACAGACAAGTACTAGGCAAGGTACCAAGACACAGGAATACACAGTAAGAGCCTTCAGAGAAGGCAAGACATAGGACAGGGCCTGGCTGGCTCAGCAGCAAGGAGCTAACTGAGTTTAGACATTGCACAGGCCAAGGTCAGTGGGTGTGGCGAAACTAAATAGTCAAGGGCTCTAGGTGATTGGTAAGGGACAGATTACACAAGTGTACCCTGACTGCATAAGAACCAGAGAGTTCAGGCGCCGCCCCCTATACACACACAGTCTGGAAACAAGGAGAGCAGAGGCATAGAGCTGGCAACAGACAGAATTCACAGCATGGCTTGAAGCAGAAAGTAAGTTGGTGTGTGGGGGATGGGAGGCCATGCAGTGATGCCAGCAGGGTTGTTACATGTATCCCACAAATTATCATCAGTCTCTTTTTCTGACCTCGGTCAGCATAACTCACGATTTTCACTACCGCTTGCTCCCCTGGCTCAGAGTTGCCAGCACTACAACATGTGCTTCTTGGAACCGTTGCGCTTAGCAACCGAGATTTGCAGACCTCATCTGTTGCCCCTAGCAACAAGGCTACAGAAGTACCCTTAGCATTCTCCACCAGTTGTAAGGTAGCGCCCGGTGTTCATGTTGAGGGACACTCACTCGGTAGCGGATTAAGCACACCAGGCATGGGTTGTTCACATAAATCAGTCCATCTGGTTTATTGTGCAGCATAAACCATATAGCAGCAACAGTCTTACATCAGACCAAATGAAGATTCAATGTAGAGCTCTGCTCTCTTAGCCCTGTGGTCACACAGGCTGCACTTTGTCCAGCAAACAGGCTCTACAGTCTCTCAGTTAATTCCCCCTGTCTGGGGTTACCTCTTAGCTGCTTCTCAGTCCTGACGTCCCTTCCCTCATGGGGACTGTCCAGTACTCACAGGCTATTACAAACAGGCCACACACGGTCAGCGGTGTCCACATGTGCGCTTCAGGAAGGCAGCACACCTTCTAGCACGTCGGCCTTTTGGGACCTTCCACACGGACCAATCATATCCAGGCATTCACTTATGTGACCTACTCTGGTCACCTTATATGGTCCGTAGCTACACCCACAGCATCACATGGCTATGACCTCATTACAGGTCCTTCAGATGCACAACCACACACATAGGCTTTACTTCAGACACACGCCCCTGGGTGGATTTGTAGGTGACTGGTCCCACCCGGCTCACCAGCCACCTGGAAACTCTCCCTGACACACTGTAACAAAAACCTCAGCAGTACCTCTGCTGATTAAACAATGTTCAAGCTTCCATCCCAGGGCCACCCACCCTGGGATACATAACGGTCATTTACCATCCTGCCGTTCCTCCTATTTCCATTACCACAATGGACATGCCCAGCGTCGGACTGGCCCACCGGGGAACCGGTGGATTCTCCGGTGGGCCCTGGCATCTGGTGGGCCCTGGCACCTGCTGGCATACAGGGCCAGCAGTTGCCTAGGGCCCCCGCTGCTCCAGGGGCCCCCAGCCAGTGGTGTGTCGCACACCATGCAGCTGCTATGGGGGCCCCTGCCAGCGGAGCAGCAGCGGGTGTCAGGAGGCAGGAGCCCCTGTCCCCGCTGCTAAAGAGAAATGAATATTCACTGCGAAGCAGTGAATCTCATTTCAGGTCTCCACCCCCCCAGAGGCCCCGCCCCCAGCCCAGTAAGCCGCTCTGCAGACTACAGCTGTAAATCAGGGCCGGCG